>NW_027526203.1:15121699-15124199 GCF_048455015.1 Haemaphysalis longicornis | reverse complement strand
AATCATGCGAATGATTTGCTTCGATTTCGTTTTCTGCGTCAAATGTTTATTCGAAGCGTTCCTGTAAAAGTCATAAAAGGAGGCCTTTTAAAGGAGTTTCAGCAGATTCTCTTACGGCCACGTGAATGAGAATTATTGCACCGCGCGCGGGCCTCGGCTCAGCGTGCATGCCGGCGCGAGGTGGGTATGCGCCGTTAGACGAGGTAAAACAACAACAAAGCAATGGGTTTTTAACTACTAAGGTAGTGACAACTGCTCGGGAGCGCTATATAGCAGATGATGGCGTGCGGTTTCCGGAGAATTCTGCAGGCAAATGCTGATGCGCTCAGCCCATGCACATACCGGTTAAGCAATTATTATTGCGAAGTAGTGTATGTGTACCCCGCTCCCCCCTCAATTTTCATTCAGGTAAAGCCTGTTGCCTCGGCGCCGCTCCGGGGCTCCGCCTCGTAACCGCGGAGTCTTCTTTCACATTTGCTATGCCCCTCGCACCACCGATGCCTCTTTCACAAGTTCCGCTATCGGCTGACAACGGCGGTAGCGCTGTATCAGATGATTGCGGAGAATGTACAGAAGCGCGAATGGGCGTAAGATTGACCGAAAGCTGCCGCCGCCGTGGTGGCCTCAAATCCAACCTCGCCGACTATATATATATATAGGTGTAAATTGAAGAGCCACTTGTCCGGTTGGAACGCCGGCGTCAGCCCAGAGTTCTTCGTCAACTTGAAAGGCTTTCCGAGCGACATTTTCGCCGGTGTAGTTCATGCCTGAGTATGCTGCCATCAGCGGTGGCCGGTTTATGCGTGCACGGGTAGCGTGGGAAGGGGGGAGAGAATTGGGGCGTGCTCACACAGCTGTGCTCTATGCCGCTACCAATAATGACGGTTATGCTGTTGATAGATTTAAACGTGAAAGTCTCACGGCTCAATGCGTCCTGTCACCTGTCCCCCCTAATCGAGCGGTTTCGCTCTGGGTTGGTGTGCTACGTAGACAGTAAGTTGCCTCGAGGGGAAGGGAAACGGACAGCCACATGTTTGTTCGCTAGAATAAACCTCGAGACCTTTCAGCTTGAACTCGCTATTGGACGGATGCATGTCGTTCGCTTGGAGGAAGAGCAGGAGTTGAAGAATCGTCGGCCCGAACAAGGGCGCGAATAGGCGCAAAAACAATAGACCGCCGCTGCCGCAGCCTTTGCGACCCGTAGTTCTAGCTCGTCGAGTAGCTTCGAATGCCTCCCGGAGGAACGGCAACTTGCCCGCTTGGAACGCTGATGGGACATTCCCGTCACTCGGCGTCCAAGCGTAACATGGCGCGGCCGTGAGTGCAGGGCCGACTGGTGGCTAAAGAAGATGGAAAGGGTTGATGGCGACTAAAAGCCGATGCTGGTGAGCAATCAATATAGCAACAGGCAGCCATTGCTGCTTCCCAAGCGAGCAAATGTGACCACTAGTGATACGGTTAGAACGGAGAGTACAGTTCGTACGGTGTGTGCAGGACCTACTAGAGGCACTTTGTCGCGGGATTCTGAAGCCATAGCGTGGCGTGAGCATCATGCCGAGCCTCAACTTTGTGAGGGAGAGGGGTGAGAGGGTGCGCATGCATCCGAGAAATCTTAGGAATGTTCCTTTACTTCTGTTGCGTACGCGATCTTTTCCAAGTACTCCCTAACGCCAGCCTTGTGACATACACAGTGATGTGCTGCCCTTAATATTTTTTTATACATTTGCCTGGAGGATTACCTCCTACCTGCGGAGCCGGACGAACTACATACACGCGTGACTTTTCGGCGTGCCCGCTGTACGGCAGAAATGAGACAGGCTGGACGTACCCTCCACTAGGGGAGAGCGAAAAGAAACTAAACACACAAGTGCTTTTAGTGACGACACACACACACACACACACACACACACACACACACACACACACACACACACACACACACACACACACACACACACACACACACACACACACACACACACACACACACACACACACACACACACACACACACACACACACACACACACACACACACACACACACACACACACACACACACACACACACACACACACACACACACACACACACACACACACACACACACACACACACACACACACACACACACACACACACACACACACACACACACACACACACACACACACACACACACACACACACACACACACACACACACACACACACACACACACACACACACACACACACACACACACACACACACACACACACACACACACACACACACACACACACACACACACACACACACACACACACACACACACACACACACACACACACACACACACACACACACACACACACACACACACACACACACACACACACACACACACACACACACACACACACACACACACACACACACACACACACACACACACACACACACACACACACACACACACACACACACACACACACACACACACACACACACACACAC